>NC_090050.1:24747549-24772549 GCF_038355195.1 Osmerus mordax
GAGAGAGAGAGCGAGAGCTGCTCTCTGACTCTGTATAGGTTACCTAAACAACTACTGTGTGGCCAACACACAATGGTACAGTATGTCCACAACTAAAACTGATGTTACTCAACAAGTTTAACAGTAGCGTACTGGAAAGACGTAATGAATTAAAGACGGTATACACATCAATAGGATCATGGATAGTAGCCAGGTAATCACTGGGATTAGTTCGGATCCCTCTGTAGTGGCAGGCTATCGCGGGAATCAGATGAGAGTCATTTTTAGCTTCTGTTTTGAGGCCAACTGTAAATGCGACACAAAGCTTTCTCTTGACTATTGTGTTCAACTGTGACTCACTAAAACTTACAACAAAGGGTGCTCTTTATTGGGCATTAACACCCAACTTGAAACCAGCAGTAGGCTAATATGTTGTCTTCAACCGAGCGTTTTAAACTCCTCCACCCACCACGGCTCGTCTGAAAAGGAAGACCCTCACATCGACATGAAACAGAACGGGTTTTGTCCACCACTCTGACCATCAAAAGCAAATAGCAGAGGTCATTTGTTAAATCCCCCAACAGCGTTTTTCTAAATGTCAGTACAAATCCCTTCCAAAGTAACCCGTGGTGCTAAAAAAGTGGACAACAGTGTACAAACAAAAGTCTTGTTTCCATGAGCAATCAAGCCTCCGTAGCTACGGATAATCTACTCTGCACGCCTTACTGTGATTCTTGTTTTGACTGATTAAAGATGAAAAGTTGAAGATCTCAATTGTTCCCTTCAGTGAGGATGTAATTAACCCCACAGACCCTCGAAGCTTCAGTATACAACCAAACTACACAGCAAACGGACATCCTGAAACAAAGTAGCTTAACAGCAGTAAATAGGAGGATTAATTAGCGAGAATGAAAGGGAGGGGGTGAGATGAAGGTTTTCTTAAAATGTGGTGCATACGTGAGTCAGAGAATCCTCCCTGTCTTGCCACGAGGCCAGTCTTTCTACCGGCTCTCAGGGTTGATAAGACTCGCCAGTAAACGAACCGCAATCAATACACATAATTGTTATGCTCCTAATCGTTGAGCATGAGTTGCCTACGTAATTGATGCACGATAAACGGTGGATGTTAGCCCATCAGCTCTCTGTTCAATTTCCTTTCCGCCTAATCATTACTGCTCCCCCATCTTACAGAAAAAAACCTTAAAGTTACCAACTACATGCATTATTCACCAAAGATAGATTGTTGTTGTTGTTGTTGCCTTGTCTTAGATCCATCTATCGACAGATCCTCCACTTGCGGGTGAAACATTTTTATCATGAAACATAAGGACAGAGGAAATGCTGTTCGATAACCTCATAACTCTGGTTGGAGGCCATCCATGTCCCCATCCTCTCCCCCTCTCCTTCTCCCTTTCTCTCCCTTTCTCTCCCCCTCTCTCCCCCTCTCTCCCCCTCTCCCTCTCACCCCCCTCTCTCTCTCCTCTCTCCCCTCCCTCCTTCTTTCCCTCTCTCCCTCTCTCCCTCCCTCTCACTCTCTGTCTCTCTCTCTGTCTCTCTCCCTCTCTCTCCACCCAGCTAGACCAGCACCATCTTGGAACTCCACCTAGCTAGAGGGCCGTCAATATTTATGAGCCAGGAGTTGCCACATAAGGAAGCTACTTATCCAACCAAAGTCAATACAAAGCATTGAACATCACATTGTCTGCATTGGTGACCACCCACACAACAAGGGCAACTCTCTCTCTCTCCTTCTCTCTCTCTCTCCCTCCTCTTTCCCTCTCTCCCTCTTGCCTTGGCGACCACCCACACAACAAGGGCAACTCTCTCTCTCTCCCTTTCTCCCTGGTGACCACCCACACAACAAGGGAAACTCTCTCTCTCTCCCTCTCGCCTTGGCGACCACCCACACAACAAGGGCATGGATCAGAACATTTCAGCTGCCTCTGGAAACATACAGGAAGTGTCCCACGTTTTAGGGCTCTGCGTACAGCTCCCTCTGCTCGACGTCTCCAATGCTTTAAAGCCCTCCTAGCAACATCCACAGATCAGCACCACAGGGGTGCGGAGGAGTGGAGGGACGAGTGCTCGATGGGTCACACTCTCTCTCTCCCTCTCCTGATTTGAGTGTCTCGTTGGGACAAACATGAACAAGTCTCTCTTACCTTGTCGTTCATGCGAACGGCGGAAACGTTTGTTTACGTACTGAATTTTTTGTCTGAGGTTTGTATACAGCAGTTCTAATGCTGCGGAGTTGCAATGCGGTGTGGTTCCATTTCCAAGTTTAATGCAGTGTTCAGTGTTGTGTTCTGTAGCGTGGTGAAGCTTATCGTGGTGGGATTAGTCATGATCTTGTGAGGAGTGTGTCGTAGCCCTGGTACATTTACATTTAGTCATTTAGCAGACAGACATTTCCCTCACCGCTCAGCCACCTGACTCCCCTGCTACAGCAGGGTGGCCTGTTCTGGGCTGGTGTGGTGGATAACAGCTGTGTGGTGGATAACAGCTGTGTGGTGGATAACAGCTGTGTGGTGGATAACAGCTGTGTGGTGGATAACAGCTGTGTGGTGGATAACAGCTGTGTGGTGGATAACAGCTGTGTGGTGGATAACAGCTGTGTGGTGGATAACAGCTGTGTGGTGGATAACAGCTGTGTGGTGGATAACAGCTGTGTGGTGGATAACAGCTGTGTGGTGGATAACAGCTGTGTGGTGGATAACAGCTGTGTGGTGGATAACAGCTGTGTGGTGGATAACAGCTGTGTGGTGGATAACAGCTGTGTGGTGGATAACAGCTGTGTGGTGGATAACAGCTGTGTGGTGGATAACAGCTGTGTGGTGGATAACAGCTGTGTGGTGGATAACAGCTGTGTGGTGGATAACAGCTGTGTGGTGGAAGCACTGTGGTAAGTAGGGAGTCAGGTAGCTGAGCGGTGAGCGAGTCGGGCTAGTAATCTGAAGGTTACCGGTTCGATTCCCGGCTCTGCCAAATGACGTTGTGTCCTTGGGCAAGGCACTTCACGCTACTTGCCTCGGGGGGGAATGTCCCTGTACTTACTGTAAGTCGTTCTGGATAAGAGCGTCTGCTAAATGACTAAATGTAAGTAGGATAGTCAGGTAGTTTAGTATAATAATCAAAATAGATGCTATTTTAAGCTAAAACACGATACAAGGTTTATGAGACAGTCTATGTATTTGAAGATTAAAGATATAGATCTGGGCAGACATGTCTAACCCTGCCCCAACCTCAGAATCTGGGCATGGTCATGCATTATTCATCATTTATGTTAATAAAGGTAAATTCCCCTGAACAGAAAGAGGATAAGGAAACCTAGTCAAAGCCAGAATCAAACCATAGTGCAGGTTTTCTGATTCTCAGGCAGGCGGATGCACAGCACTGTCCAAAAGTCAAGCTCAAACCTCTAATTTATACTGCCGCTCAAATAAGAGAGATTTTTTTGATTTTTTTTACTATTTTCATGTAAAAAATAAATAAAAGGTGCTGTACTTCTGTGCAGGCAGTGAGTCCAGACAGCCCCTGGGTCTCCATCAGTTCAGTTGGAGGACCTGGATGTGAGCTCTGAGTGTGAGCTCTGAGTGTGAGCTCTGAGTGTGAGCTCTGAGTGTGAGCTCTGAGTGTGAGCTCTGAGTGTGAGCTCTGAGTGTGAGCTCTGGTGAGGTCGAGGAGTGTTTTCGCACATTAACAAAGCAGAGGAGAGGAGCACACTGGCTCACAACTGTAATTACTCTCTCAGAGTTTATATCATTAGGCCTCACTGGAGTATGGGGTGCTGCAATGGATCACTGCCTGGCTGCCCTCCAGATAGAGAACAGCACGGTTGTGTGTGTGTGTGTGTGTGTGTGTGTGTGTGTGTAGGGGTAAACAAAGAAGGGAAGAGCAATTAGTTGTGTATCTTCGCCGCGCTCCAACTGCTTTGGAACGTTGCTGAATGTTCCTAAAAGAAGGAGACAATTTGATATCTTCCACTCGCAAGCACGGCATCCACAAGCTACTCCGCAGCTGCAGTGGGATTTGTTTAGAAACACACAAGACACAGATCAAGTCAGCCGATAAACCACACAGAAACTTCCAACAAAGTAGCTTACGTGGCTGGTGTTGTTTTACGACGATTCCTGGACATTCGTTCCCCAGTGAACGGCTTGGAAAAACCAGGCAAATAAAGTATACAAAAAGAAAACCAGACAGTACTGGATAGTGAGAAGAGTGGAGGGAGGGGGGAGGGAAGGAGGAGGGGGTAGGAAGGAGGGGAGGAATAGGGAGGAGGGAGGCAGTGCAAGTGCAAATTGATCGGCGCCAGCCAATTGGTATGCAAGGACAAGGTTGGACTCCCTCAATATCAACTAAGCCTAATTGGATTTTGTGTCCATGAAAGCAAATAATTTTGAAGGCAGAAGTTAGGCTTGTTAAGAGTCATTTGTTTAATTGGGAAGTTCATTAAAAGGCTGACGTGACTAGGGGGAGGGAGCCGGGGAGCAAGAATGATGGGGAGGATTATTCCTGTGAGGGAGGGAGGAAGGAGGGGAGGAATAGGAGTGGAATTAGAGTGAGAGGAGTCCGTCTGAGCAGATAGAGAAGAAGAGGGAAAAGAGACATGTCACTTCCTGCTGGCACCAGCATCAACATGAGCCAAGAAACACCTCTGGAGTCTTTTACATCGCTTCATGGTGTACATGTAGGACACAAGTCCTGAATGCTATTCCTTAACCAGCACATAGCAGCTGCTGAATATGACGAATTTGACACTCTTCAACATAATTACTGCAAGCTGGCTGTGCTGTAGAGGGCATTCTCTGTGACACCTGGCTCACCTGTATATACAGGCCCAGACAATAACCCACCACAGTCTATCACTCTGTCGGGTATGCTGAGGTATTTATTAGAGGTCTGTGTGTGTGTGTGTCAGACAGAGATAGCACTTGCAATGATGTTCTCCCTCATATTAAAAACATTGTTAAGTGTAATAGGTTGCTTGGATATGACCTATTTACTGTATGTTTAGCCAGTCCGGAGTACAACAATGTACCTGTACATAAACATTTTTATACACTTGAATTTCCCACAGCCATGAAAGCTTCTAGCTATGGTCAATGACTGAACCAGACTGTAACCTGTAGCTACGTTGCTAAGTGCAGAGACGACAGAAAGTCTATCGACATATGGGTGCACAGATGTGTGTCTAGTGAGGAGAAGAAACAGTACCAATGAGGCAGACAACCTCTCACTGAGAGAGAGAGAGAGACAGAGAGAGAGAGAGAGAGAGAGAGAGAGAGAGAGAGAGAGAGAGAGAGAGAGAGAGAGAGAGAGAGAGAGAGAGACAGAGACAGAGACAGAGACAGAGACAGAGACAGAGACAGAGACAGAGAGAGACTTTGTTTTTGTACTCTGGATGAGAGGCCTCAGTCGCCAGTGTTCCCAGTGACAGAACCCAGCCCTGCCTGGGCTGTGAGCAGAGAGACAGGGTAGCCCTGCCTGGGCTGTGAGCAGAGAGACAGGGCAGCCCTGCCTGGGCTGTGAGCAGAGAGACAGGGCAGCCCTGCCTGGGCTGTGAGCAGAGAGACAGGGCAGCCCTGCCTGGGCTGTGAGCAGAGAGACAGGGTAGCCCTGCCTGGGCTGTGAGCAGAGAGACAGGGCAGCCCTGCCTGGGCTGTGAGCAGAGAGACAGGGCAGCCCTGCCTGGGCTGGGGGTGTGAAAGACAACTTCATCACACACACGCACACACACAGACACACACACATACACAGACACACACAGATGGAGCTATCTGTCTATTTATAGGCGGTTGATTTCTCACCCAGGTCCCCAGGCGGAAAAAAGGGAAAATTAATACGAGAGCGAGGCGAGTCTTGGTGACAATTGGTGACAGTCCCCTGAGCTCCACACACTCCCTGACCTATATCCTCCCCAACCGAGCCCCGGCATTCTCCCTCCTCACCCTCCTCCATCATCCGCCCCGCCCTCCGGTCGTCCCACCCTCCGTCCCTCCATCCCTCCATCCCTGTAGAGGAAATACAAAAACACTTCACACTTCTATGAAGGTGTCCAATTCTGACTGTCCCTCTTGGGCACATGAACACACATTACACACCAACTCGACACACACGTAACTACCAGAGATGGCAAAAGTACACACATCCTTCACTCAAGTAGAAGTACAGATACTCATGTTTATAAAGACTCAAGTTAAAGTAAAGAGGTATGGGCTCTGCCATATACTTAAATAAAAAGTAACCATGACTACTACCTGTTTTAGGGTCACCCTGGTATCTGGACCTCACATCATATTAATACATTAATACTAAAAGACACTGTAGACACTGTCAAAAATTTGTCAGAAAAATACATGGTGAAACAAACTACACACACACACACACACACAAACCACACAAAACACCACACACAAGCATACTTTCCCAGTGCAGAATATTCTCATCCTTCGGCCGCATCTTCTGCCAACATCCAGACATGTCTAGACCGGACACCCCCCCAGGGAGGAACACCTCCGCCCCCCTCCGCCCCCCTCCGCCCCCCTCCGCCCCTACTGCTGTGGTCCAGCTGCAGAGCGGGAGCTTCCAGGGGTGAGATGGGGTGGAGGGGTGGAGGGAGGGGGTACATTAGGAGCTGTAGACTGATATAGAGTAGTAGATAGCAGTAGCAGGCTAGTGATGGAGTTGGGCTACAGCTGGGGTAGTTTGGGCGGGCTCGGGGAGAGACACAAGGGTTTGGTCTGACCTCTCTCTGCACCATCGGATCGATGAGCCAGACACTTGTCAGCCACTGCTATGTCTCCAGAGCTGCTACGATCAATGAAACACCAGGGTGGGGGAGGAGGGGGGGTATAGGGAGGGGGGTTGTTTGGGGGGGCTGTTAGAGAGGGGCGCAATCTGGGCTCCTGGACACAGTTTGTACCTCTCCTGCCCCTCTGTGTTTTGCTCAAAGCGAAGGGAGCTTAAAACCAGCCACCTGGGGAGGAGACGACAAAAGTGACCCCCCGTCCGTCGGTCCATCAGCCGAGCACAGCTCTGCTCTCAGAGGCATTGTAGCTCGGCTTAGCACAAGCTTAGCACAGAATAGGATGACAAATATTACTAGCAACAGGCTACAAAAGTAGCCCTTTGCGGTCGAAATCGACTTCACAGTGCTAACTTAGCAGAACCTAAAGGCTGCCGGAGCCATTAAGCTTGGCTGTTTAAGTTCCTTCGATCTCTGGAGCATTCGGCACAAAGAGGCCATCTCCCAGCAAACCAAGAGTATTAAATGGTGAATAATTGGGAAGAGGGAAGTAGAAAGGTAAGGAGGCTGGGGACCCAAAAAGTCCCTCACCTAATTGAGACGTTCATTTGAGGGTCTGAGATCAAAATTATTCACACCTCGAGAATTTGTATGATCTGTGATTAGTGCCGGGGTGGTGGGCGGGACTTCAGTACTGGTGGACCCTCTGGCTCCGCCTTCTGACCTTGTCCTCTAACTCCTCCCCCTTGTCCTCTAGCTCCTCCCTCTTGTCCCATCTACCGTATTTTACGGAAAATAAGCCGCGGCTTGTACTTTTGTAGAACAAAAAAGTGGCTTCTTCTCAAGATCTCTACAGACCGTGTAGCTAATTTAATTCTCAACACTTGAACGGGGGCTTATTACTTGAAAGAGGACTGATTCGTAATGAAAGTGAAAGTGCAGCTTATATTCCAGTGCGGCTTATACTCCGATTTACAAACTCAATGTGCTCATTCTGGGGGGGTGCGGCTTATACACAATGCGGCTTATTTTCCGTAAAATACGGTATGACTCCTCCACCATTAGCCCTTCCCTCTGACTATCTAGAACAGTGTTTGTCCAGTCTGCAGTAGGTAAGTTCCTCTCAGTCAACCACTGGGCTTACACACGGCTAAGATAATCACACAGTCATCCTTACATTTATTCATTTAGCAGACGCTTTTATCCAAAGCGACTTCCAAGAGAGAGCTTTACAAAGTGCATAGGTCACTGATTATAACAACAAGATAGCCCCAAAAACATTGCTGGTAGCCAAAACATGAAGCACATATTGTGAACAACCAAAATAAGTGCCAAAGGGAAGAACCATTGTCCCTACACAAAGAATCCTTGGTGTAGTGTGGGGACTGTGTGGGATACTAACATCTGCTTTAAAGCAGTTTTCTTGAGAAGACACGTTTTAGCTGGTGTTCACCTAGAGGCAATGTGATGGACGCTTGCTCTCAAGAGCTGACTTGGAGTCAACAGACCACTGCCTCAAAGGTCTTTGAAGTTTCTGTAAGGAGAGCTAGTAATCTCTACCCTGCTCTATATCTCCTCTTAATGCGTCCTCAGGAACAGAACGTTTCAAAGGGTTCAACAACCGTTCCACAACTGCTCAGCAACTGTTCTCTGTCAGTCGACCAGCTGGCACATCTCTTCTTGGGCCTTGACACTAAATAATACGCTAGAAAAATACATAGCGTGAACAGGGAAGGTTGCATAACGAGGTGATGATAAACAAAACAATCCATGGAGACGCTTGCAGACAACAGCATTAGTAATCATGAGGAACACATTACGATTCTGCATCTTCATACGGCGTCCTTGAACGCATCCCCTAGTCTGGCCTTGCAGTCCCGGTAACCAGCTATCAGCCACCTCTGTCTGTTTCTGTCTCTCTCTATGAATAAAGCATGGTTACTCACAGCTCACAGTTCTATGTCTGACACACACACACAACACACACACACACACACACACACACACACACACACACACACACACACACACACACACAAATAAAAAAACACATAAATAAACATACTGACAAAAACCCAAACACACCAAAGCTGAGGTTATGGACGACAATGAAAGTCATTAGAAGTCAGCGCCCCAGCGCAGTCGGTTAGGGTCTCCCTCGGTGAGACTGGACCTCGATGTGGGAGATGAGATCACTGAACCAGGACCATCAGTTCACTCATTCTGGTTAGAAACCGGTCTACTTTTACTCTTCTCACTTTTCATCTCATAATTTCTCCTCCTCCCTCTTCTGCTCTTCTGGGCAGTATGATCATTTAAATTCCTCTAAAGTCCCAGGCCACTTGGACATCCCCTCCTCTCTCGCCTCTCATTCTCTGACTCTATGGTTGTAGAATTAAGCGTGGCGCTGCTAGGAATTGTGGAAAAGATTGCTTAATCCTTGTGCTGCCTTCGGGTCACATGACCCAAAAGTTCATAACGAACCATCGTTGTGTTTACCCAATTTTACCCAATACAAAAACAAATAAAAATAATTTTATTTTAACCATCGCAATGTGGGGGGTCTGAGACAGCCCAACAGTTAAAATAAAATGCTTCACTTTGTTTTTGTATGCGGTAAAGTTGTCGCAATACGACGGTGGGTCACAATGACTGATGGGTCATAATGACCCGAAGATAACAACGGTTAAGAGTCCCATAAATCGTTTTTCTTCCCTCTTTCCCTCCTTGTAACTAACATAACAGAATACTGTTTACATCAGTACTATGTCAGATAACTCCTAAGCCATGATGAACTCTAACTGAAGAGATCCAGATTCTGCTGTGATTATGTTCAGACTTACTGGATCCACAGAGAACAGAAAGTCCCCAGTCCTGGGGTACAGAGAGACACGAGCTCTCGACCGAGGGGGGGCGAGGAGGAGGAAGAACAGGAAAGGAGGAACCATAGAGGAACTCAGAGTGACTAATGACACCTATTTAGGGAAACGCAGAGATGTACCATTAGCACTGGCTAAACCCTCTTAAACACCCGGGCTCCCAGATACACAGACAGAAAGACAAAGTACGTTTGTCACCTTTATTTGTGTGTTTCTTGTTTTGTGTACAGTGTGTGTGTGTGCCAGACACAGAGAGAGAGAGAGAGAGAGAGAGAGAGACAGAGAGAGAGAGAGAGAGAGAGAGAGAGAGAGAGAGAGAGACAGAGAGAAAGACACAGAGTGAGAGAGAGAAACAGGAAGACCCACACAGTGAAGGACACAGGAGGACATGCTTGATGCCTGACCCCAGATCCAGGCCCTGTGTCCTGGGTAGGACAGACAGCGTGCTGGCCTGTGCTGGTCCCTCTGGCCGTGGTGCCTGGGGGCCATGTTTAAAGGGCAGGGCTGCGGCCACCTTCTCTTCCTGCACCGTCAGCACAGCGCGGAAGAGGGCTAATGGTGGGAATTAACAATCCCTTCTGCTGACAGGGCGCCTAATCTCTCTGTCCCCTCAGCTCTGCTCTGCTCACCCCTATTCTCTCCTCTAATGACTGTGATTGAGAGAGGATGAGGAGAGAGGGAGGGAGGGAGAGAAAGAGAACGGGGGAGTTGGACAGAGTGGTAGAGAGAGAAAGGGAGAGGTTAGAGAAAGAGAGAGAAAAAAGAATCATTAAAACCCAGGAAAAAGAGATTTTTGAAGACATTGAAGAGAAGGGCCAAGAGAGAATGACCGAGGTAAAAGGATAGAAAAAAAGACTGGCTAAGAAAAGACGAGAGAAAGGCTTAGAACGAGAGAAGATAGGGGGAAAAGATGATAGGGAGAAGAGGATGAGGAAGAGGGAGAGTTATATGAGATGGTGAAAAGGATGGGACAGTTTAAGGGCCAGAATACTTTGGGGAAAAAGTACATGGAAGCAAAACTTAAGTTACACTCAGATGAGATAACTATATAAAATAACAATAAAATCTGTGATCGTATGAAATATATAAACAGTTTATCGATATAACCTTGCTGTGAGTAGCATTTTCCATTTTTGATTTGACCATTTAAAAAGGAACGAACACTTTACCATACGCCTTTTTATCCAAAAGGAGAAAATGGGAACCCACTTGTGATTCTTTAGACTTTATTCCATCTGACTGTCCACACCTCACTGAGTCCAAATGGGTATTTTTAATAACTTGCTAAATCTTTTCAGAAAAGTGCCTATTGTGGGAAAGCAAGCTTCTGTATTAGCATGCCTATCTAAATCACCTGTCAGAGAGAGAGAGAGACAGAGAGACAGAGAGACAGAGAGAGAGAGAGAGAGAGAGAGAGAGAGAGAGAGAGAGAGAGCTATAGAGAGAGCTATAGAGATATAGAGAGAGACAGACAGAAGGGACTATTTCTGGTCATCAATTCCACTGTCCAACTTTCTCCTTTCTCCCACTTCTTACACGATCCAACAGGTTCTCATTATGTTCTGTCCTTGAGGTCAAAGTTCCAACTTCTAACACCCAACTCTCCTCTCAAACAGCCTTCTCTCAAACATACCCTTCTCTCCCCTGTTAACTGGAGCTTCACACATCTGAAAATGCTGCCTTCACAGAGGTGGTGCTTGCTTTGTACTGCAGTATGAAACGCTCTCCTCAAACAATTAAATACAGACTTTATCAAAAGAGCAGACAGGCATTCACAACACAAGGTCTTCATGCTTATGTTGATGATGCTCCATACAATAAGAATGACGGTTCTCTCATAATACCAACGACCTCTTCACACCACAATACATGTTCACACACAAAGCCACCAAAGGGGAATATAACCAAAATGCCAAGGAGAAGTGAAACAGAGATGAACACTGTTGTGTTTCTCCAGAAGGAGAAGTGAAACAGAGATGAACACTGTTGTGTTTCTCCAGAAGGAGAAGTGAAACAGAGATGAACACTGTTGTGTTTCTCCAGAAGGAGAAGTGAAACAGAGATGAACACTGTTGTGTTTCTCCAGAAGGAGAAGTGAAACAGAGATGAACACTGTTGTGTTTCTCCAGACGGAGAAGTGAAACAGAGATGAACACTGTTGTGTTTCTCCAGAAAGAGAAGTGAAACAGAGATGAACACTGTTGTGTTTCTCCAGAAGGAGAAGTGAAACAGAGATGAACACTGTTGTGTTTCTCCAGAAGGAGAAGTGAAACAGAGATGAACACTGTTGTGTTTCTCCAGAAGGAGAAGTGAAACAGAGATGAACACTGTTGTGTTTCTCCAGAAGGAGAAGTGAAACAGAGATGAACACTTGTGTGTCTCCAGCACTGGTACTTTTTCACTGAAAGTGCTGTGTTCGTTTTTTACCCCACTAGCTCAACTTGTCACTTTTCGGACTGGATTCGGACTGACCAGCAAATAACTAATTGGGTAGTTGGGTTCCCTTAGGTAGCCTAACTGCAGAAGGCTGTGTAGCCTCTCTTGAGAGGAGACAGAGAGAGTTACAGAGAGAGACAGAGACAGAGGGAGGGTGAGAGAGAGAGAGAGAGAGAGAGAGAGAGAGAGAGAGAGAGAGAGAGAGAGAGAGAGACAGAGAGAGATAGAGAGAGACAGAGAGAGACAGAGAGAGAGAGACAGAGAGAGAGAGAGACAGAGAGAGAGAGACAGAGACAGAGAGAGAGAGAGAGACACAGAGACAGAGAGACAGACAGAGACAGAGAGAGAGAGACATAGAGAGAGACTGATGGACACTGCAGAGGCCTTGAAAATTCCATCAGCAGCAATTCTGGAAGAGGCTCATTAGGAGAGCAACACATGGCCTGGGGTCAGGACAAGAGCTGTCACTGGAATGACACACACATACACACACACACACAATCTCTGACAGCAAGACTAGTCTGCATATGAAGCTCCAAACAGATATGAATCACTAGGTC
Source organism: Osmerus mordax (assembly GCF_038355195.1). NCBI lineage: Eukaryota > Metazoa > Chordata > Actinopteri > Osmeriformes > Osmeridae > Osmerus > Osmerus mordax. The sequence continues at coordinate 24,760,152 of NC_090050.1, forward strand.
ATCTCTCCAGGGGGCTGGAGTCACAATGCAAGAAGCAGCACCTGGTAAATGTCAGGCTTGGGTTAATGTGACACAAAGTTGAAAGGTGTCTATCTGCTTACAATATAATAATGTCACTAACTCGTACACTTTTCAGTTGAACCAAGAATTGCACTGGTTAACCTGCTGGTCTTGTCTCAGTGGAGAAGTTATAGAGGAGAATGACAGAGATCAAGGCCAGAGAAAACATTGGAGCTTATTTTACATTTAATGTGACCAATTATCTGATCTGAGTAATACTCATTGCTAATAATGAGTAAAAAATCATCCAGACAATATGTGACTGGGGAGGGGGGTCCAGTGGGGAGGGGGGTCCAGTGGGGCAGGGGGGCAGCAATTGTATTAGGGTTGAGGTGGACCCCCCTCCTGGCCCCCCTAGAGGTGCCACTGACTGTAGCAGACAACGTAGATCGACAGCTTTCCTTGAAAAACATCGGCCTGAAGAAATCCAAACCCAGCTGCACGATGGCTTATCTGAACAGATTGCAACACAATATGGAGAGTGACAGAAATGTCTTCACATTCTTTGAGACACAATGAAAAAGAAGAAAAAAGACACCTGAAATAAATTGGACTGTTTCAATGCAGCTGTCGGAAACACAAAGGTGAACAATCTCTAGAAAAAGTTTTAACTGTTAATTAAGAGAAGAGAGAAGACAACGGTTTGCGATAGTTTTTTTTCTTTCATAGTTTATAAAGTTTGAAGTAGAAGTATTTGTACCTTGTCCTCATTTTGAATGAGCTCTAGTCCTAACGAAAAGTATAGCTCTATCTATTATATCATTCTGAATTGTGAAATAGCCTATCTTTAAAAACATTTCATTTAGGTTTATGTCCATTAGATAACTTTAACTAGCTAGCTTTCTTACAATGATCTGCTATGGGCCACTGTCGAATTACACAATGGAGGAAATCTGTAGCATAGGCAGGCTAGTTGGTCCAGTCTCCTACAACTAAGGGAAGTCAGGTGGCTGAGCGGTTAGGGAGTCGGGCTAGTAATCTGAAGGTTACCGGTTCGATTCCCGGCTCTGCCATTTAACGTTGTGTCCTTGGGCAAGGCATTTCACCCTACTTGCCTCGGGGGGAATGTCCCTGTACTTACTGTAAGTCGCTCTGGATAAGAGTGTCTGCTAAATGACTATATGTAACTACTGTAGCTATTTGCCGTAGGCCTATCACTCAAATACCTTTTCCCAGACAGAACGCAGCTTGCGCTAAACTCGCTGGCTTTAGCACACAACTGCCTATAGCTAGCTCTACGTGTTCACGGAGTCCCGGAGAACAACGCAAATTCAAAATAGAAGAAAAGTATCTATTGTGAGGTTAGCACTTCATTTGGTAGTTCCTCCAGTCTCCTACTACTGTGTGTATCACACTAACGTGTTTATGAAGTCCCCAGTCAGTCCCTAGTATTTCCACCCAAGCGGTTTAAGCGAGCCTGTTGCCACGGTAACGGTCTCCACCGAAGATCCCCGTTCTCGTTTTTTTTTCTTCCTTCCCATGGAGACGGGATGCTATGATAATCCAAGGATTGAAGGAAAGAGGGATCACGGAAGTGAGCGAGTGGTGCAGCATTTTCTGCGAGAGAAAGCACCATTCTTCAGTGACCACAGATACCCTGGTGTGGGGCTTTAGTTTTGATATTTACCTGAGGCACTAGCTCCACAGGCAGTCAAAGGGATAACATAATTGAAACATAAATCACATTCTCTAAGACTTTTGAATCTAAATCTCAAATCTATATTCGGACTGAGAAAGAGAAAAGACTGACTTCTGGGCTCTGAGATGAACGTATCACAAACCAAGCACAACTTCCATCTGCCCCCCCTACCCTCCCTTCAGAGTGGATCATCTTCATGCAGGTCACAATCTTTCTGCCACTAAATCGTTCAAATCGGAGCAGTGCGCAGCCACAACACACCTGACACAATGCTGCAGGGGCTTGATACAGAGCTTTCTTCAGAGCACCTTGTAAACATTCTGCATTATCACCAGTCCCTCAGGGGCTATTCTGGGTCACTTTCATACTTAGGGAGTCAGGTGGCTGAGCGGTGAGGGAGTCGGAATAGTAATCCGAAGGTTTCCAGTTCGATTCCCGGTCATGCCAACTGACGTTGTGTCCTTGGGAAAGGCACTTCACCCTACTTGCCTCGGGAGAATGTCCCTGTACTTACTGTAAGTCGCTCTGGATAAGAGCGTCTGCTAAATGACTAAATGTAATGTAATGTACTTAGTTTGATTCCTGCTCTGCACCCGCCAGAGTGATCCTCCAATGACATGATGACATTGAGTATTTCTGTCTGTCAACCGTCCAATTATAACGTGTTGCTGATGTGTATGTGAGTATCGTCCTTGCTGGTGAAAACGTGTCCTTGTTTATTGGAGACGCCTGGGAACAGCTTCAGGGAGGTGACACAACTCTTCTGTGGCCCAAACAAGCAATGAGAGAAGATGATAGAAACCGAAAACACAATATCCTTCACCCTATTGAATAATTCACTATTTGTCTCAGTGTGAGTCGTGTTTAGAGTATCTGTGGGCAAACGTTCATCTAACATTCTCATCCTCTCTCACTCACACTCCATCAGGTAATATGAGTACAAATTAAAAAACACTTGAATCTGTTTCTGGACAGATGCTGGTGAATACAAAGAGGGGAAAGACATGGTACATTTCCACTCAGCTCTCAACATTAGACAAAGAAACTATTTATCTTCATTTTGGGGTGTAAAAAAACAACAAAAGTCACTCAGACATGAAAATCTGAACTACAATATATAGTAAAGAAGTGTCCGAGGAGCGTTCAGATCCATGTGAACATATCTCCCTCCAGTGACAGGAAAGAGAGAGAAAGGAGGGAGGGAGAGAGAGAAAGGAGGGAGGGAGAGAGAGAAAGGAGGAGAGGAGAGATGAAGAGAGATGAGAGTGTAAGGTTCAGCTGGTGCTGGCTGGGTGCGGAGGGAAGGTATTATTTCTTGTTATTAACGTACAGGAGACAATGAGATTCCAGGACAGGCAAGCAGAAGCGCTGCCTTATTAAAACTGTCTGTCAGGGAGAGGGGGGGGGTAGAAAGAGGAGGAACTCAAAAGGAGGTAAAGAGAGAGAAAGGCATGAAAACAGGATAGGAAAGAGAGAGAGGAAGGGAGTGAGGGAGAGAGAGGTACGCATGAATGAAAACACATTTGACCTGCAACTGAATTGGAAAAGAGTCCAACGAACCAAGTGTGTGTGTGTGTGCAGCCAAGTGCAGACACACGCTTGAACAACATGTGAGTGTATGAGTGAGATAGAGGAGGACAGAGAGAACAGAGAGAACAGAGAAGACAGAGACAACAGAGAGAACAGAGAGAACAGAGAGAACAGAGAGGACAGAGAGAACAGAGAACAGATCCCTCCCTCCCCCCACCCTCCCTCCATCTCTCCCTCCCCTCCCTCCCTCCATCTCTCCCTCCCCTCCCTCCCTCCATCTCTCCCTCCCCTCCCCTCCCTCCATCTCTCCCTCCCCTCCCCTCCCCTCCCTCCTTCCCTCCCTCCCTCCCTCCCTCCCTCCCTCCCTCCCTCCCTCCTTCTCTCCCCCCCATATTCCCAAGCTGTAACACAGGAGTAAACATTTACAGCAGACAGCAGACAGTGAGCTCTCCAACTACTTCTAGCACATTAGCTACCATTTCACCAAAATACCATCATTCTACACCGAGCAGCCTAATATCAAGTTAGCGTTTTGCATTAATTATAGCAGAGATACCTATGGAAAAGTTACCTAGTATAATTATAACAAGCACACAGAACTGAGTGATGAACTGCTGGCGGCGGTGGATGGTCCAGGTGCGACCGGAGGATGAACGGCCGGGGGGGCGATGCTCGGTACGGCTCCGCGCTGCAAGAGAAGCCGTGTGTTGGTGAACCTCATCTGTCTCTGGTCCATGTTCGCCATGAAATGAAATGGTCAGTGGTGCAGAGGCGGCTGTTGGGAGTTTATCCGAAGCTTTCCATGAGCGTGGCTTTTCACAAAATCTATCCACCTATTTTTCCTTTCATTATCAACAGGGAACTTAAATGGCGTTGCAGCGCAGCTGGAATTCTTGCATCCAGGGAAGATGCAGTTGCGGGTGGTGGGAGACATCCTGAAGCTAGCTAGCTAGCTGATGTAGGCTACATAAACAGTACAGCAGGAGGAGCCATTCAGTGATCTGACGTAGATAAGGCGAAATGACGTAGGGCATTTTTTGGCTCCGCCCATTAAAACCTTATCTGAAAACGAAAGAGAAACTGTTCTTCAGTCTAACTCCACATTTCAGTGCGACAAAGTTTTAGCGCTTTGCACATGCTTTCAGGAACTCATTTTACACGTATATAATGTACTTAGAAGCAAAACATGGAATTTACTTTACAGTATCTTTAACAGTAGTTGGGTCCAGCTACCAGGCTTTGCTGTATGACGAAGGGCTCCGTGGCTCAGAGGGAGCGATCGAGGTAGGTGGGAAAGTGCCACACCTGCACACACGTAAACTCTCTCTCTCTCTCTCTCTCTCTCTCTCTCTCTCTCTCTCTCTCTCTCACACACACACACTGTGGCCGGACAAGGCCTGCTCTGCACTCCAGTCTTGCACCAAGAGTTCAGCACCATGGAGAGATCCAGGGCTTCAGCACCATGGACAGCGCACCAACAAGCTCACCCGGCCCACAGCCCCTGACAAGGGCCCACACCTGAGGAGGACGGCTGGTCGTCCTCACAGGCAGCGGGGGAGGACGGCTGCTGGTCGTCCTCACAGGCAGCGAGGAGGACGGCTGCTGGTCGTCCTCACAGGCAGCGAGGAGGACGGCTGCTGGTCGTCCTCACAGGCAGCGAGGAGGACGGCTGCTGGTCGTCCTCACAGGCAGCGAGGAGGACGGCTGCTGGTCGTCCTCACAGGCAGCGAGGAGGACGGCTGCTGGTCGTCCTCACAGGCAGCGAGGAGGACGGCTGGTGGCCCAGAAGAAGCGGAAGGTAACGTTGGTAACCCTCGACCACAAACTCACTTTGTTATCTTTGTTCAACCTGTTAATAAACGTCCTTCAGGGCTTAACCCTGCTTCTGAGCCCCGCCTGGTCTTCTCTGCCTGGTTACAACACACACACAGGCCCCCTTCTGACTGTAGCTACAGGAAGGCTACAGTACGCGTTAAATATCATCGCTCTTGGACATATCCCTTTCCCTCCTGACCACAATGGTTCAGCCCGCCTGATGGGTCGGAGCCGTGTGGAGGGAAGGTGGGGGTCAATGGCTCACTGTGTCGGGTGAGCAGGGATGACAGAATGAAGGGGAAGGGGGGGATGGTAAGAGAGAAACGTACTGGACACACACACACACTCTCCTCTAAGAAGGTAGGGGCATATCCTTTCCTCTCTTGTCTTATGTGCATCAGCCAGACCCTTCCTTTCTCCAACCCCCCTCCCCCCTCCTCCTCCGTCTCCCCCCCCCCCCTCCTCCTCCTCCCACCCCCCCCTCCTCCCCCCTGTCTCCCCCCCTCTCCTTGACTAAGCAGGGCAAACTCACTCCACAGCCAAGCACCACTTATGACTCATCCTGCCAGGGGCTTTCAGACCCGGTCACAGAGAGACAGAAGCTACACTGTAATCACAGTAGTTGTTACCCCCCCCCTCCCTCCCTCCTGCTCCGTCAGTCTGAGTGGTATCTGGGCTCCATCGTACGGTTAGGGCCCCCGGGGGGCCTGAGGAAGGCTGCCTGGTGGGGGCAGGGCCTGACGGTGTCCTGACCTAGGACCCTGGAACAGTGAGAACGAGTTTCTCTCAGTGTTTACATCCTGGAGCTGGTCGTCGCTCTCACACATACGAGAGCGACGACCATAGTGTCTGTCCAGGAAGGCCAGAATGTGCTTTACACTAAGCAGAGTGTTCAGTACTGTAAGTCTGTAGCCGGATGTTACTGGAACACAAAGTTGATGGTATTCATGTGTAGGCTGTAGGCAGTGTCTTCACAGTTTCCTGAGCCTGCTCTTATGGTGGATTCCTTCATGGGCCCTTACCTTCCTACTGAGTAATGAGACTTGAGTTGGAAGAATCCTGTGAAAATACCATAATCTCTACACAATGGAGGGTGAATTATATGGATCTGCGCTGTGGGGCCAGCTTAGACTGAGCACGTTATGAAAAAGAGAGGGAGAGGTAGAGAGAGGGAGGGGGAGGGAGAGAGAGAGAGAGAGAGGGAGACAGAGAGGTAAAGAGAGGGTGGGGGAGAGACAGAGAGGGAGAGAGACAGAGAGAGGGAGGGGGAGGTAGAGAGAGGGGAGGGGGGAGGGAGAGAGAGAGAGGGAGACAGAGAGGTAGAGAGAGGGAGGGGAGGGAGAGAGACAGAGCGGGAGAGAGACAGAGAGAGGGAGGGAGGGGGAGGTAGAGAGAGGGAGGGGAGGGAGAGAGACAGAGAGATCGCAAGGAGTGAGAAAAAATACACTAGAATGAGGGATAAACTGAAGAGAGACAGAATAAGAGGTAGAGAAAGGGAGGGAGGGAGAGAGAGGGAGACAGGGAGAGAGGGAGACAGAGAGGGAGAGAGAGAGGGAGACAGAGAGGGAGAGAGAGAAAGGAGTGAGTAAGAAAGACTAAGACTAGAAGATGAAGTGAGGCCGTGCATGACAGGTGCAGAATAACAAAAAGAGGAAGAATGAAAGAGTTAACGAGACAGAGAGACAGACAGGTACAGACAGAAAGAGAGGGAATGTGTCCCAGTATGCTGACAGCAGGGAGAGCGGGGGGGGGGGGGGGCTCTGAAAGAAGGACATCGCACCGTGGAACCTTTTTGTCGTCGTCACGGGAACAATAGCTCCTCTCTGCCTGCCGGCACATATTGTGGTCCACAACAATAGCAGTTAGCATCAAAAGCCCAGAGACCCCCCCCCACAACACGCTCAACTCCCCCACTCCCTCCTTCCTCATCCCCGTCTCAGCCTCTCTTTCTTCTCTCTCTCTTTCACTCTAAGCCACTGGGAGTCTATGTGAAGGCTCTCTACACTGTAATGCCATCTGTAAAAAAATAAAGAAATGATATTGAATGGAAGCATGAATAGTCCTTCAGCCAACCCTGGTGGGAGAGTCTTTAAGGCAGGTGATGGAGAGCTCGGTCTTTAAGGCAGGTGATGGAGAGCTCGGTCTTTAAGGCAGGTGATGGAGAGCTCGGTCTTTAAGGCAGGTGATGGAGAGCTCGGTCTTTAAGGCAGGTGATGGAGAGCTCGGTCTTTAAGGCAGGTGATGGAGAGCTCGGTCTTTAAGGCAGGTGTGACCAGCACATCTGCAGTCACGAGGCAGCGACTGCTCGTCGGTAAACTCTACGCCGCCGCCACTGTCAGCCAGCAGCGGCCCAAACAGTGGAGGGGGGGCCATGTTGTGTCAAATCTCAGTTTCTGTAGGAAGGGGGGCCGTCAGCTAGCGGTCTACGTCAGCGCTGGCTCAGATGCTGGGGTAGGAAACAGAAACACTCCTGGAGTGAAAGCTGGATGTCCAGTGCCATGGTAGACACAGAGCTAGGCGACGGCAGCACCATGCTAATGCTAATGTGACGTTTGGGAACTGGTAAGTGGGGCTCACCTGGGATGATGGGAGTTGGGGGGGGGGCAGTCAGGATGGCCTTACTGGGCTTTACACTATGACAAATAATGACACCTCTCTTACTCTCCCTGTAATATGATCTCCCCTTAACCCGCTAACACCTAATCAATGTACATGGACATCGCAGGGGAATATGAGATCAATCGGCTCATGTCTGTCGTGCTCTGTGATGTCATTTGCCTCGATGGTGGGAACAGATCAGTGCTGACAGCGGACTGGTTCGTGTGCGGCCAGGAGAGCTAACAAACTGCCTAAAGCCGCAGTGATGCTAAACAGCACCTCTCACAGGACCCAAAGCTCTTCACAGTTGCCTCTCACAGTTGCCTCTCACACTCACACTCACACTCACACTGGCCTGTCCGTCAGGAGCAACTTGGGGTTCAGTGTCTGGCTCAAGGACCCTGACATGGCCTGAGGAGTCTGCCTTGTGACCCCCCTTCTCTACCCCCTGAGCCACGGCCGCCTGAGATCAATTAAATAAGCAGTCAATTAAACTTCCAGACAGGTACGACTTTCCAGACTTCAACATTCCACCCCTGAAAACACGGGGGCTCCCCTCCTGACGCAAAATAACTCACGCTGGTGACGACGGTCGCAGGTCAAAATGACGAACGATCTCTCTCAGAGAAGAGGAGGTCACTCCTCTCAACACCAGGAAGTGTTTCAACACCCCTCCCTCTCCCCCCCCTTCCCCCATCTTCTATATTACTCCCTCTCTCCCTCTCTCTCTCCCTCTCTCCCTCTCTCCCTCTCTCCCCTCTCTCCCTCTGTCTATTGGCACATTAATCCCCAATCTGAACTGACCTGCTGTAACACAGATCGCATTAGCTGCTGAGTGATCAGATTAGGAGGCGGCACGCTAGCCGGCCCCCGCAATCAGCGCCACTTCCCCCCGTGTCGACCAAGACGCGCTCGCAATCAATTTGCCTCCCTAATCTAATGGAGCGGCCCCCAAACAGCTCAGCCGCGAGGACTCTCTGGAAGCACCGGAGACACACTGGGAAAACAGGAACTCCTCGACTGGGAGACACACACACTCTCACACACACACATATATTCACACACACACTCTCTCTCACACACACACACTCGCTCACACACACACACACACTCTCTCTCACACACACACACACACTCGCTCACACACACACACACTCTCTCTCTCACACACACACTCTCACACACACACTCTCTCTCACAAACACACTCTCTCTCTCACACACACACACTCTCTCTCTCACACACACACACACTCGATTCCTCTCTCTCCCTCCCACTTTCCCTCTCAGTTACACTCCAGTGATTCACAAGCACACACACAGTTTTACTGGCAAACACACTTTCATACACACACGACACTTCAGGGCAGACAAGCATGCTCTCTTGAACATGTATATTGTACACACACGCAGTCACACACAACATTTCCGACACAGCCAATCACACCCCACACGTCCACAAACCCAGCAGCTGGTCTCTCTGGGTGTGGGGTTATCCTGCATCACTAGGAGGACGAGGAGGTGAAGGAGGAGGAGGAGGTGGAGGAGGAGGTGGAGGAGGAGGAGGTGGAGGATGTGGAGGAGGAGGATGTGGAGGAGGTGAAGGAGGAGGAGGTGGAGGAGGAGGAGGTGGAGGATGTGGAGGAGGAGGATGTGGAGGAGGTGAAGGAGGAGGAGGTGGAGGAGGTGAAGGAGGAGGAGAAGGAGGTGAAGGAGGAGGAGGTGGAGGAGGTGAAGGAGGAGGAGGTGGAGGATGTGAAAGAGGATGTGGAGGAGGTGGAGGAGGAGGTGGAGAGGCAGAGCAGAAGAGGAGGCTGATGCGGGCGTCAGCGTGTCTTAATCAACACCATTCATCTCCGAGGCACGTCTGCACGTCTGCAGCAACAAAACTCACAGGTAGGGGGGGAGACAGAGAGAGTGAGTTTGTAACAGGAAGGAGCTGAGAGTCAAAGCCAGGTCCTGATACAGTAATTACACCCACAGCAGAAGATTTATTTAGAGATCTCTTCATCTGCTAGCATTTGTTATTGATAAATTAATAAAATCAGTATCTGTACCTTATCACCATATCATCATCTCTGATTCCAACTCGACTCAACACATCTCAGCTCAATCAAACACAAAGAGTCTTTGGCACATTAATCAGATCAAACATGCAGTCCCACTGAGAACTACAACTCCCACCCTACAGCAAGGAAGCAAGTACAGGAAGTAGAATCAATATCTGATCCCATGAATAGTCTCTCACTCAGCGCCAACCCACTGACGCACGCACACACACCAGGTTCCAGGAGGGGGGGGAAGTGTAAGAGATGGTGTGGGGGGGGGGGGGAGGGGGGAGATGGGAGGTGGTGTTGGGGGGGGGAGGGTGGAGATGGGAGGTGGTGTTGGGGGGGGAGGGTGGAGATGGGAGGTGGTGTTGGGGGGGAGGGTGGAGATGGTAGGTGGTGTTGGGGGGGAGGGGGGAGATGGGAGGTGGTGTGGGGGGGAGGGGGGAGATGGGAGGTGGTGTTGGGGGGGAGGGGGGAGATGGGAGGTGGTGTGGGGGGGGGAGATGGGAGGTGGTGTTGGGGGGGGGAGATGGGAGGTGGTGTTGGGGGGGGGAGGGGGGAGATGGGAGGTGGTGTTGGGGGGGGGAGGGGGGGAGATGGGAGGTGGTGTTGGGGGGGGGGAGATGGGAGATGGGAGGTGGTGTTGGGGGGAGGGGGGAGATGGGAGGTGGTGTTGGGGGGGGGGAGGGGGGAGGTGGTGTTGGGGGGGAGATGGGAGGTGGTGTTGGGGGGGGGAGGGGGGAGATGGGAGGTAGTGTTGGGGGGGGAGGGGGGAGATGGGAGGTGGTGTGGGGGGGAGGGGGGAGATGGGAGGTGGTGTTGGGGGGGGAGGGGGGAGATGGGAGGTGGTGTTGGGGGGGGAGGGGGGAGATGGGAGGTGGTGTTGGGGGGGGGGAGGGGTGAGATGGGAGGTGGTGTGGGGGGGGGTGGACAGCGAATAGGACAGGTCAGAGATCACACGAGAGAGAGACTGCATGTGTGTGTCTGCACACGTGACAACAGTGAGGTCAGGACACGAGAATCATAATGTGTTTCCTGTTTGATTTACTGCGTTCCGACGTGACGCGGACATCTGATTCATCCACGGCCCACTGACTTTAACTTCATCATTTTAGACCCATCAATCTAATTTCTAGTTCCTCCCATCTGAACTGGGCTGTTCAAGATTCAGCAAAACACTGCTTGTTTCCATCCACACATCCTCTACAGAGAGGCCCAGGATCATTCAGACAAGGTGCTGCCACCTATTTTGAATTAATTCTATAGCTGCGGCTCTACCAGTCTGATAATATCAAATCAAACTGGAACAATTGACTCAAGCCTCCCTCTCTCCCTTTCTCCCTCTCTCCCCCTCCCTCTCTCTCTCTCTCTCTTTGATGTTCTCAGCAAATAACCAGGTGACTCTTCTGTCCTCCAATTCTGGTTGTGTCAACAGCCCATAACAGATACAACCTCCCCCAATCAAACACACTCACACACAGCCATGTAGACACACACACACACACACACACACACAAAGTCATGCTGACACACACACAGAGACACACACTCACAGAAACACACATTCTCTCACACACACAGAGACACAATCCCTGAACCGAGGTCTACAGAGGCATCTCCAAACCTAGACAGCAAACACCAGGGCCAGTCAATAGCCTATCCAGCCCAAACATAGGGCTCCCTCGTGGGGCTGCCGCTGTGAGTGACAGCCTGTCCCTGGTCCTCCCGGCCCATTACTCTGGCCGGCAACAGCTACCAGGCTCGGCCAATGAGCACTTGATAAACGTGTGACAGGGCTGAACCTGTGGCTGGGTGGGCTTAAGTGCTTGACACAGCCGGCCAATCACAGTGCTCACTGATATGAATCGTGGGAAGTGACACGTGGAGAGAAGGAAGTGGAGCTGGTGAGATGAGTGAGGTGTGAAAGAGAGAGAGAGAGAGAGAGAGAGAGAGAGAGAGAGAGAGAGAGAGAGCAAGAGGGAGGGAGAGGGAGAGGGAGAGGGAGAAGGAGAGGGAGAGGGAGAGACGGAGAGACGGAGACGGAGAGAGGGAGAAAGGGAGAAAGAGAGACGCAAAACAACACCCACACAAAAACACTGCACCAATCTAAATAAGGTCTGCTTGATTAGGGGTTGCTGGAACGAGTGATTTCCGCCTGTTCCTATAACCAACTCCCCTGTGCCCCTGGTCATCAGGGTACGAGGAGGACCCCTGGGGAGCATGATTACAGCTGCAAGCACCCCCACCCTGGGACTGGACCATCACAGCAGTCTAAAAAGGTATTAGGAGAAGCTATATTCAAAGACCAAAGGCCATGACTCACGTCCAGTAATGCTGGGTATTCAGTCGCAACACTGTTAATGTGGGAGTGATGCCTGTCTTAAATACAGCCTGACCGATCACTGTTTGCTTTGGAATTTACTAGATGGATTTATCTGGGAGTTAAGTACAGTGTGTGTGTGTGTGTGTGTGTGTGTGTGTGTGTGTGTGTGTGTGTGTGTGTGTGTGTGTGTGTGTGTGTGAGATCATTAATTGTAGTTATTAGTACTATTATTTCTCTTTATTTTAACAAATGTAAATGTATCATAATTTTGTTCAAATATGTTCAATCTTATATGGTTTTGGCAACAATGCTCACTCATTCATGCCAATAAAGCATTATTGAATTTAAAGAGAGAGAGAGGGAGACAGAGAGAGAGAGACAGA